>NW_028141947.1:5000-15000 GCF_025532165.1 Camponotus vicinus
TAGGTTAGGTTAGGTTAGGTTAGGTTAGGTTAGGTTAGGTTAGGTTAGGTTAGGTTAGGTTAGGTTAGGTTAGGTTAGGTTAGGTTAGGTTAGGTTAGGTTAGGTTAGGTTAGGTTAGGTTAGGTTAGGTTAGGTTAGGTTAGGTTAGGTTAGGTTAGGTTAGGTTAGGTTAGGTTAGGTTAGGTTAGGTTAGGTTAGGTTAGGTTAGGTTAGGTTAGGTTAGGTTAGGTTAGGTTAGGTTAGGTTAGGTTAGGTTAGGTTAGGTTAGGTTAGGTTAGGTTAGGTTAGGTTAGGTTAGGTTAGGTTAGGTTAGGTTAGGTTAGGTTAGTTAGGTTAGGTTAGGTTAGGTTAGGTTAGGTTAGGTTAGGTTAGGTTAGGTTAGGTTAGGTTAGGTTAGGTTAGGTTAGGTTAGGTTAGGTTAGGTTAGGTTAGGTTAGGTTAGGTTAGGTTAGGTTAGGTTAGGTTAGGTTAGGTTAGGTTAGGTTAGGTTAGGTTAGGTTAGGTTGGTAGGTTAGGTTAGGTTAGGTTAGGTTAGGTTAGGTTAGGTTAGGTTAGGTTAGGTTAGGTTAGGTTAGGTTAGGTTAGGTTAGGTTAGGTTAGGTTAGGTTAGGTTAGGTTAGGTTAGGTTAGGTTAGGTTAGGTTAGGTTAGGTTAGGTTAGGTTAGGTTAGGTTAGGTTAGTTAGGTTAGGTTAGGTTAGGTTAGGTTAGGTTAGGTTAGGTTAGGTTAGGTTAGGTTAGGTTAGGTTAGGTTAGGTTAGGTTAGGTTAGGTTAGGTTAGGTTAGGTTAGGTTAGGTTAGGTTAGGTTAGGTTAGGTTAGGTTAGGTTAGGTTAGGTTAGGTTAGGTTAGGTTAGGTTAGGTTAGGTTAGGTTAGGTTAGGTTAGGTTAGGTTAGGTTAGGTTAGGTTAGGTTAGGTTAGGTTAGGTTAGGTTAGGTTAGGTTAGGTTAGGTTAGGTTAGGTTAGGTTAGGTTAGGTTAGGTTAGGTTAGGTTAGGTTAGGTTAGGTTAGGTTAGGTTAGGTTAGGTTAGGTTAGGTTAGGTTAGGTTAGGTTAGGTTAGTTAGGTTAGGTTAGGTTAGGTTAGGTTAGGTTAGGTTAGGTTAGGTTAGGTTAGGTTAGGTTAGGTTAGGTTAGGTTAGGTTAGGTTAGGTTAGGTTAGGTTAGGTTAGGTTAGGTTAGGTTAGGTTAGGTTAGGTTAGGTTAGGTTAGGTTAGGTTAGGTTAGGTTAGGTTAGGTTAGGTTAGGTTAGGTTAGGTTAGGTTAGGTTAGGTTAGGTTAGGTTAGGTTAGGTTAGGTTAGGTTAGGTTAGGTTAGGTTAGGTTAGGTTAGGTTAGGTTAGGTTAGGTTAGGTTAGGTTAGGTTAGGTTAGGTTAGGTTAGGTTAGGTTAGGTTAGGTTAGGTTAGGTTAGGTTAGGTTAGGTTAGGTTAGGTTAGGTTAGGTTAGGTTAGGTTAGGTTAGGTTAGGTTAGGTTAGGTTAGGTTAGGTTAGGTTAGGTTAGGTTAGGTTAGGTTAGGTTAGGTTAGGTTAGGTTAGGTTAGGTTAGGTTAGGTTAGGTTAGGTTAGGTTAGGTTAGGTTAGGTTAGGTTAGGTTAGGTTAGGTTAGGTTAGGTTAGGTTAGGTTAGGTTAGGTTAGGTTAGGTTAGGTTAGGTTAGGTTAGGTTAGGTTAGGTTAGGTTAGGTTAGGTTAGGTTAGGTTAGGTTAGGTTAGGTTAGGTTAGGTTAGGTTAGGTTAGGTTAGGTTAGGTTAGGTTAGGTTAGGTTAGGTTAGGTTAGGTTAGGTTAGGTTAGGTTAGGTTAGGTTAGGTTAGGTTAGGTTAGGTTAGGTTAGGTTAGGTTAGGTTAGGTTAGGTTAGGTTAGGTTAGGTTAGGTTAGGTTAGGTTAGGTTAGGTTAGGTTAGGTTAGGTTAGGTTAGGTTAGGTTAGGTTAGGTTAGGTTAGGTTAGGTTAGGTTAGGTTAGGTTAGGTTAGGTTAGGTTAGGTTAGGTTAGGTTAGGTTAGGTTAGGTTAGGTTAGGTTAGGTTAGGTTAGGTTAGGTTAGGTTAGGTTAGGTTAGGTTAGGTTAGGTTAGGTTAGGTTAGGTTAGGTTAGGTTAGGTTAGGTTAGGTTAGGTTAGGTTAGGTTAGGTTAGGTTAGGTTAGGTTAGGTTAGGTTAGGTTAGGTTAGGTTAGGTTAGGTTAGGTTAGGTTAGGTTAGGTTAGGTTAGGTTAGGTTAGGTTAGGTTAGGTTAGGTTAGGTTAGGTTAGGTTAGGTTAGGTTAGGTTAGGTTAGGTTAGGTTAGGTTAGGTTAGGTTAGGTTAGGTTAGGTTAGGTTAGGTTAGGTTAGGTTAGGTTAGGTTAGGTTAGGTTAGGTTAGGTTAGGTTAGGTTAGGTTAGGTTAGGTTAGGTTAGGTTAGGTTAGGTTAGGTTAGGTTAGGTTAGGTTAGGTTAGGTTAGGTTAGGTTAGGTTAGGTTAGGTTAGGTTAGGTTAGGTTAGGTTAGGTTAGGTTAGGTTAGGTTAGGTGAGGTTAGGTTAGGTTAGGTTAGGTTAGGTTAGGTTAGGTTAGGTTAGGTTAGGTTAGGTTAGGGTAGGTTAGGTTAGGTTAGGTTAGGTTAGGTTAGGTTAGGTTAGGTTAGGTTAGGGTAGGTTAGGTTAGGTTAGGTTGGTTAGGGTTAGGGTAGGGTAGGTGAGGTTAGGGTAGGTAGGGTAGGTTAGGTTAGGTTAGGGTGAGGTTAGGTGAGGGGAGGTGAGGTAGGGTGGTTAGGGTAGGGTAGGGTAGGGTAGGTGAGGTGGTGAGGTAGGGGTAGGTGAGGTAGGTGAGGTGAGGGTAGGGGTGGGTAGGTGAGGGTAGGGTAGGGTAGGGGAGGTGAGGGTAGGGAGGGGAGGTTAGGGGAGGGGAGGTTAGGGTAGGGAGGGGAGGGTAGGGTGGGGAGGGTAGGGTAGGGTAGGTGAGGGGAGGGGAGGGAGGTGAGGTGGGGAGGTGAGGGAGGGGAGGGGTGGGGTGGGAGGGTAGGGGTGGGGGGAGGGGTGGGAGGGTAGGGGTGGGTGGGGAGGGGAGGGAGGGTAGGTGAGGGTGGGGAGGGGAGGGGAGGGAGGGAGGGTAGGGGTGGGGAGGGGTGGGGTGGGGTGGGGTGGGTGGGGAGGGGTGGGGAGGGAGGGAGGGGTGGGGTGGGGAGGGGTGGGGTGGGAGGGGTGGGGTGGGGAGGGGTGGGGAGGGGAGGGTGGGGTGGGGAGGGGAGGGGTGGGGAGGGGTGGGTGGGAGGGGTGGGGAGGGGTGGGGTGGGGTGGGGTGGGGTGGGGAGGGGTGGGGTGGGGTGGGGTGGGGTGGGGAGGGGTGGGGTGGGGAGGGGTGGGGAGGGGTGGGGTGGGGTGGGGAGGGGTGGGGTGGGAGGGTGGGGAGGGGTGGGGAGGGGTGGGGAGGGGTGGGGTGGGGTGGGGAGGGGTGGGGTGGGTGGGGTGGGGAGGGGTGGGGTGGGGTGGGGTGGGAGGGGAGGGGTGGGGTGGGGTGGGGTGGGGTGGGGTGGGGTGGGGTGGGGAGGGGAGGGGTGGGGGGGTGGGGTGGGTGGTGGGGTGGGGTGGGGTGTCGTGAGTAGTCGTTACGTGTGCAGCGCGGGCGCACGTCCGGGGGGGTGGAGTGCGTTCGTTCACGAGTTACCGTTAACAGTACGTTCCGTTCCGTTCACGTTCCGTTCCGTTCACGTTCACGTTACAGTTCCGTTCCGTACAGTTACGTTCAGTTACGTTCCGTTCCGTTCAGTTCCGTTCAGTTACCGTTCAGTTCCGTTCAGTTCACGTTCCGTTAAGTTCCGTTCAGTACCGTTCCCGTAAGTTCAGTTACAGTTCACGTTCCGTTCAGTCAGTTCCGTTCCGTAAGTTCCGTTCCGTTCCGTTCACGTTACGTTCCGTACGTTCAGTTCCGTTACGTTCAGTTCACGTTCACGTCCGTTCACCGTTAAGTTCAGTTCCGTTCCGTTCAGTTCCGTTACGTTCACGTTCAGTTCCGTTCAGTTCACGTTACGTTCCGTTCCGTTACAGTTCCAGTTCACGTTCAGTTCACGTTCCGTTCCGTTACACGTTCCGTTCCGTACGTTCCGTTCCAGTTACGTTCCGTTCCGTTCCGTTCACGTTAGTTCCGTTCCGTTCAGTTCAGTTCAGTTCCGTTACCGTTCACGTTCCGTTCACGTTCCGTTCCGTTCCAGTTACGTTCCGTTCCGTTCCAGTTCACGTTCCGTTCCGTTACCGTTCCGTTCCAGTTACAGTTCAGTTCAGTAACGTTCAGTTCAGTTCACGTTCCGTTCCAGTTCCGTTCCGTTCCGTTCCGTTACGTTCAGTTACCGTTCCGTTCAGTTCCGTTACAGTTCCGTTCCGTTCACGTTCCAGTTCCGTTACGTTCCGTTCCGTTACCGTTCAGTTACGTTCAGTTCCGTTCCGTTACGTTCCGTTCAGTTCCGTTCACGTTCAGTTCCGTTCAGTTCCGTTAACGTTCCGTTCAGTTCCGTTCCGTTCCGTTACAGTTCCGTTCCTCCGTTCAGTTACGTTCCGTTACGTTCCGTTCAGTTACAGTTCGTACGTTCCGTTCCGTTCAGTTCCGTTAAGTTACCGTTCCGTTCCGTTACGTTCACACGTTCACGTTCAGTTCCGTTCACGTTACGTTACAGTTCCGTTCACGTTCACGTTCAGTTCCGTTCCGTTCCGTTCCGTTCACGTTCCGTTACAGTTAACAGTTCAGTTCCGTTAAGTTCACGTTACAGTTACCGTTACGTTCCGTTCACGTTCACGTTCCGTTCAGTTCGTCCGTTCCGTTACGTTCCGTTCCGTTACCGTTCCGTTCAAGTTCCGTTACGTTCACGTTCAGTTCCGTTCAGTTCAGTTCCGTTCCAGTTCCGTTCCGTTCCGTTCAGTTACCGTTCCGTTCGTCAGTTCCGTTACGTACGTTCACGTTCAGTTCCGTTACGTTCCGTTCAGTTACAGTTCCGTTCCGTTCCGTTACGTTCCGTTCAGTTCCGTTCCGTTCACGTTCACAGTTACGTTCCCGTACCGTTCAGTTACAGTTCAGTTCACGTTCCGTTCACGTTCCGTTACCGTTCCGTACCGTTCCGTTCCGTACGTTACGTTACGTTCACGTTCCGTTCCGTTACGTTAAGTTCCGTTACGTTCAGTACCGTACGTAAGTTCCGTTCACGTTACCGTTCAGTTCAGTTACCGTTACAGTTCCGTTCCGTTCCTCAGTTCCGTTCCGTTCCAGTTCCGTTCCGTTCAGTTACGTTCAGTCAGTTCCGTTACGTTCCGTACAGTTCCGTTCCGTTCCGTTAAGTTCACGTTCCGTTACAGTTACCGTTCCGTTACGTTCCGTTCCGTTCAGTTACGTTCCGTACCGTTCGTACAGTTCCAGTTCCGTTAAGTTCCAGTTAAGTTCAGTTAACGTTCAGTTCCGTTCCGTTCACGTTCCGTTCCGTTCAGTTCCGTCCGTTCCGTTACGTTCACGTTCAGTTACCGTTCAGTTCCGTTCAGTTCCGTTACGTTCCGTTCCGTTACGTTCCGTTCACGTTACGTTCGTTACAGTTACGTTCAGTTCCGTCCGTTCCGTTACCGTTACCGTTCCAGTTCACGTTACGTTCCGTTCCGTTCCGTTCCGTTCCGTTCCGTTCCGTTCCGTACCGTTCCGTTCCAGTTCGTTAAGTTACAGTTCCGTATCACGTTCCGTTTCACAGTTACGTTCAGTTCACGTTCACGTTACGTTCCGTTACAGTTACGTTCCGTTACCGTTCCGTTCACGTTCCCGTTCAGTTCACGTCCGTTCCGTTCACGTTCAGTCCGTTCACCGTTCCGTTACGTTCAGTTCACGTTAAGTTCCGTTCACGTTCCGTTAACGTTCAGTTCCGTTACGTTACGTTCACGTTCCGTTACGTTCCGTTCCCGTTCAGTTCCCGTTACAGTTCACGTTAAGTTCACGTTCCGTTCCGTTCCGTTACAGTTCCCGTTCCGTTCCGTACGTACAGTTCAGTTCACGTTCCGTTCCGTTCCGTTACCGTTCCGTTCACGTTACGTTCCCGTTCCGTTCAGTTCCGTTCCGTTCCGTTACGTACGTTCCGTTCACAGTTCCGTTACGTTACCGTTCCGTTCCGTTCACGTTACGTTCACGTTACACGTTACCGTTCCGTTACGTTCCGTTCCGTTCCAGTTCCGTACGTCAGTTCCGTTCCGTTCGTTACGTTCCGTTCCGTTCAGTTCCGTTCACGTTCCGTTCCGTTCCGTTCCGTTCCGTTACGTTCCGTTCCGTACAGTTCAGTTCCGTTACAGTTACGTTCAGTACGTTACGTTCACGTTACGTTCCAGTTCCGTTCCAGTTCCGTTCCGTTCACGTTCCGTTCCGTTCTCCGTTCAGTTCAGTTCCGTTACGTTCCGTTCAGTACGTTCCGTTCCGTTACAGTTCCGTTCCGTTCCGTTACGTTCAGTTCCGTTACCGTTCCGTTCAGTACGTTACAGTTCCGTTCACGTACGTTCACGTTCAGTTCAGTTCACGTTCCGTTCCGTTCACGTTCCGTCAGTTCCGTTAAGTTCCGTTCAGTCGTACGTTCACGTTCCGTACGTTCCGTTCCGTTCACCGTTCGTCCGTTCAGTTCACGTTCCAGTACGTACCGTTCAGTTACGTCCGTTCCGTTCCGTTAAGTTCACGTTCCGTTCAGTTCAGTTACGTTCCAGTTCCGTTCCGTTCCGTACCGTTCCGTTCACGTTCCGTTACAGTTCCGTTCACGTTCCGTTCACGTTACGTTAAGTTCACGTAAGTCAGTTCCGTTACAGTTCCGTTCCGTTAAGTTAACGTTCAGTTCCGTTACGTTCCGT
Organism: Camponotus vicinus; assembly: GCF_025532165.1. NCBI lineage: Eukaryota > Metazoa > Arthropoda > Insecta > Hymenoptera > Formicidae > Camponotus > Camponotus vicinus. The sequence goes on from NW_028141947.1 coordinate 11,821, forward strand.
TACCGTTCCGTTCACGTTACGTTCAGTTACCGTTCAGTTCAGTTCCGTTCCGTTCCGTACGTTCCAGTTACCGTTCCAGTTACGTTCAGTTCACGTTCCACGTTCGTACAGTTCCGTTAAGTTACGTTCCGTTCCGTTCAGTTCCGTTCCGTTAAGTTCCGTTACGTTCCGTTCACGTTCCGTTCAGTTCCGTACCGTTCCGTTACGTTCCGTTCCGTTCCAGTTCCGTTCCGTTAACGTTCACGTTACAGTTACCGTTCCGTTCCGTTACCGTTAACGTTCCAGTTCCGTTCCGTCAGTTCAGTTCCGTTCACGTTCAACGTTCAGTTCCGTTCACGTTACGTTCCGTTACCGTTCGTTCCGTTCCGTTACGTTCCGTTCCGTTCCGTTCAGTTACCGTTACGTTCCGTACGTTCAGTTCGTTCAGTTCCGTTCCGTTACAGTTACAGTTACGTTCAGTTACAGTTCCGTTACGTACGTTCCAGTTCACGTTCCGTTCAGTTAAGTTCAGTTACGTTAGTTCACGTTCCGTTCAGTTCCGTTCCGTTCAGTTCACGTTCCGTTCACGTTCACGTTCAGTTCCGTCATCGTTCCGTTCACGTACGTTACCGTTCCGTTCCGTTACGTTCCGTTCCGTTCCGTACCGTTCCGTTCCGTTCCGTTCAGTTCCGTTCCGTTACGTTAAGTTCACGTTCCGTTCCGTTCACGTTCCGTTCAGTTCCGTTCCGTTCCGTTCCGTTCCGTTCCGTTCCGTTCCGTTACGTTCCGTTCCGTTCCGTTCCGTTCCGTAACCGTTCCGTTCCGTTCACGTTCACGTTCACGTACAGTTACAGTTCCGTTACACGTTCCGTTCCGTTCACGTTCCGTTCCGTTCCGTTACCGTTCCGTTCCAGTTACGTTACGTTCAGTTCAGTTCCGTTCCGTTCACGTTCAGTTCCGTTACGTTCCGTTACGTTCCGTTCCAGTTCCGTTACGTACGTTCAGTTAACGTTCCGTTACGTTCCGTTACCGTTCACGTTCCGTTACGTTCCGTTCAGTTACGTTCCGTTCAGTTACGTTCCGTTAAGTTACGTTCCGTTAAGTTCCGTTCCGTTCAGTACGTTCCGTTCCGTTACGTTCACGTTCACGTTCCGTTCACGTTCCGTTACGTTACCGTTACCGTTCCGTTCACGTTCCGTTCCGTTCACGTTCAGTTACAGTTCCGTTCCGTTACGTTCCGTTCCGTTACAGTTACCGTCACGTTACGTTCAGTTAACGTTCAGTTCCGTTACGTTCCGTTCAGTTCCGTACAGTTCCGTTCCAGTTACGTTCCGTTCCACGTTCCGTTCCGTTACGTACCGTTCCAGTTCCGTTCCGTTATTCCGTTCCGTTCCGTTACCGTTACCGTTACAGTTCCGATCCGTTCACGTCCGTTCACGTTCCGTTCCCCGTTCCGTTACGTTCCGTTCAGTACCGTTCAGTTCCGTTCCGTTCCGTTACGTTCCGTTCCGTTCCGTTACCGTAACGTTCCGTTCCAGTTCCGTTCCGTTCCGTTCACGTTCAGTTCACGTTCCGTTCAGTTCGTTCAGTTACCGTTCCGTAAGCTCCGTACGTTCCGTCACGTACGTTCCGTTCCGTTCACGTTCCGTTCCGTTCGTTAGACGTTACAGTTACCGTTACGTTCAGTTACGTTCGTTCCGTTCCGTTCACGTTACCGTATCCGTTCCGTTCCGTTCCGTTCCGTTCCGTACGTTTCCGTTCCGTTCCGTTCACGTACGTTACGTTCCAGTTCCGTTCCGGTACCGTTCCGTTCCGTTCACGTTCAGTTCCGTTCCGTACCGTAAGTACCACGTTCAGTTCCGTACCGTTCCAGTTCCGTACGTTCAGTTCCACGTTCCGTTCCGTTCCGTTCCGTTACGTTCCGTACCGTTCCGTACGTTCAGTTCCGTTCACGTTCCGTTCCGTACCGTTCCGTTCCGTAAGTCCGTACGTACAGTTCCGTTACGTTCCGTTCCGTTCCAGTTCCGTTCACGTTCCGTTCCGTTCACGTTACGTTCAGTTCCGTTCACGTATCCGTTCCGTTACCGTTCCGTTCCGTTCACGTTACAGTACCGTACAGTTACGTTCCGTTCACGTTCCGTTCACGTTCAAGTTCCGTTCCGTTCCGTTCCGTTACCGTTCACGTTCCGTTCAGTTACCGTTACGTTCCGTTCCGTACCGTTACGTTCAGTACGTTACGTTCCGTTCAGTTCCGTTCACGTTCCGTTCCAGTTACAGTTCCGTTCAGTTCCGTTCAGTACCGTTAAGTTCCGTACGTTCCGTAACGTTCCGTTCCGTTTCCGTTCCGTTCCGTTACGTTCAGTTCCGTACGTCCGTTACCGTAAGTTCCGTTCCGTTCCGTTCCGTTCCAGTTCCGTTACCGTTCCGTTCCGTTCAGTTACGTTCCAGTTCCGTTCCGTTCAGTTCCGTTCCAGTCCGTTAACGTTACCGTTCCTACACGATCCGTTCCGTAACGTTCCGTACGTTCACGTTCCAGTTACCGTTACCGTTCCGTTCCGTTCCGTTCAGTTCCGTTCAGTTCCGTACGTACGTTCCGTACGTTCCGTTACCGTTACGTTCCGTTCCGTTCCGTTACCGTACCGTTCCGTACGTTCCGATCCGTTCCGATACCGTTCACGTTCCGTTCACGTTAAGTTCCGTTCCGTAACGTACCGTAACCGTTCCGTACCGTCAGTACCGATCCGTACCGTTCCGTTCCGTTACCGTAACCGTTCCGTTCCGTTCCGTTCCGTTACCGTTCCGTACCGTTCCGAACGTAATTACACGTACTACCGTTCCGTCCGTTCCGTTCACGATCCGTTCCGATCCGTACCGTTACGTTCCGTACGTAACCGTTACCGTTACCGTAACCGTACTCACGTTCCGTTCCGTTACCGTTCCTACGTTCCGTACGTACAGTTACCGTACCGTTCCGTTACCGTTCCGTAACCGTTACCGTTCCGTTACCGATCCGTTCCGTTAACGTTCCGTACCGTAACGTTACCGTTCTCCGATCCGTTCCGCTACGTACCGTTCCGTTCCGTATCCGTACCGATACCAGTAACCGTACCTAACCGATCCGAACCTAACCGTAACGTACCGAACCGTACCGTACGAACCGTACCGAACCGTACCGAACCGTACCTAACCGTAACGTTACCG